>NC_057803.1:171302753-171321037 GCF_018294505.1 Triticum aestivum
GGTTAAATAAAGATGACCCTCGGGCTCCGGAAACCCAAGGGAAAAAGACTAGGTTGTTAGTGCAAATGGTGAAACCAAGGTTGGGCCTAGCTGGAGGAGTTTTATTCAAGGCGAACTGTCAAGAGTTTCCCATTATAACCCAACCGTGTAAGGAATGCAAAATCAAGGAACATAACACCGGTATGACGGAAACTAGGGCGGCAAGAGTGGAACAAAACACCAGGCATAAGGCTGAGCCTTCCACCCTTTACCAAGTATATAGATGCATTAATTAAAATGAGAGATATTGCGATATCCCAACAATAGCCGTGTTCCAACAAGAAACAAACTCCAATTTTCACCTGCAACCAGCAACGCTATAAGAGGGGCTGAGCAAAGCGGTAACATAGTCAAACAACGGTTTGCTAGGACAAGGTGGGTTAGAGGTTTGACATGGCAATATGGGAGGCATGATAAGCAAGTAGTAGGTATCATAGCATAGCCATAGCAATAGAGTGAGCAACTAGCAAGGAAAGATAGAAGTGATTTCGAGGGTATGGTCATCTTGCCTGAGATCCCGCAAGGAAGAAGAACGAGTCCACGAAGGAGAAAACGGACGTAGTTGAATGGATCCTCACAAACGCGACGTTATCGGAACTAACCCGAAGAAGCAACACAAGAAAGAAGCACACGACATAGTAAACAACCATCACATAATCATGGCATGATGCACAATCAAGTATGATGCATGCCCAGTTTAATGAAGCATGACATGGAAAAGTGCAACAAACAACACTACAAATTAAGTGGAGCTCAATATGCAACGGAGTTGCATATTGAAGAAAACACCACATGACTTATTTAGTTCTCTCCCGTTTATATACTCAACAATATTAAATGTGGGTTAGCATGGCAAGAGGTGAAGCAAAGTAAAACTACCTATCTAGGCAAGTTTAAATGAGGCCGGAACAACAAGCAACAAGTCCGGAAAAACCTCATGTGCATATTAATGGAAATGGTACTGTTCTGCCCTAAACCATATTTTAGAGTTGTTAAACATGCAAAGCAATGTCACCATGTTAAACTAGGCAAAATTCTACCCCATTTACATATAAAGTTTGTTAGGTTTGGAGCTACGGTTATTAAGTTATGGAATAAATCATTTTAACAAGTCATTAGGCAAAAATATAAGCAAACAACATTTTAAACATAGACGAAAGTTGGATATTATTAAACTAGAAAAAATTCTATACAACTTTCATATTAAGTTTGTTTTAATATGATGCACCATTTGTGAGTAATTATATGCATGAAGTTTAGGGGCTAATCTGCAAAACTGCAATTCCCTGGAAAAAGACAAATTCACAGATCTGAAAAAAAGCTACACTGGGCCGAATCTGCTGGCTGGCCAAACAGGTGAAAAAATAAACAAGAGGAGGGGCGCTTGGGGGGCTGCTCACCCATGGGCCTCGGCCCGGTTCAGAGGAGGAGGCAGGCCCGCAGCTGGTCTAACAGATCTGGGCCACGAGGAGGCTTGCGGCCAAGGATGGATGCCCACGCTGACGTTTGAACGGGTCAACGGGGACGAATGGCCGAAGCAGAGCAGCGCACGACAGGGGCCAACGGACACGAAGCAGAGCAGCAGACGAACTCCAGCGAGTGGGCAAGGTGGATGGAGAAGGGCGGCGGCGAGGACCACTCCGGCGAGGCAGGAACTTGGCGCGGGGTCACCGGAGGAGCGACAGAAGAGTTTCGGGACGGCAGCGGCGTTGTTGCTCCTCCGGCTTGGACGGGGGACCTGCGGCAGTTTGCTGGACCTGGAGCTCGGGGAGGATCCGGGCGGCGGTGGCTTGCAACCAGGGAGGAAGGTGAGGCGGAGGAGCGGGAAATGACGAAGAAGAGGCTGGTTCGGGGCGATGCAGTCAACGCGCGGGGCGGTTGCAGCGACTGCAGCTGCCGCTCGTTGTAGAGGACAAGCGGCACGGCGAGAGACATGCCGCGGCGGGTGCGACGGAGGCAGGGATAGAGGTCCGGCAGGGTGCGAGGGCGCGGAGGAAACCGGCGGGGATGGACGCCGGCGACGCAGACGAGGTGAAGGCCTTCGGCGGGGAAGCTCCAGGCGATGGCTTCCCTGGCATCGGGTCCCTGCTAGAGAAGGGAGAGGCGAGAGAGATTAGAGAGGTTGAGAGGGAGAGAAATAGGGGGAGTAAATGAAGAGAAGGCAGGGCGTGGCGATCTGGTGGTTGCCGGCTGCTGCTACTCCAGCGAGGAGGCTCGGGGCACGAGAGGCGAGCGAGGCAAGGGGAGCTCGGGTGGATCGAGGGGAAGCAGTGGAGGGCGATGGTTGGATTGGATCGGGGGGAAAGAGAGGATCCCGAGGAAGAAAGGTAGGTGGGTGGCGGCGGCAGGGAGCATGGGACATCTCCCTAATTTTTAGGGTTGGTTTCTTATATAGAGAATGAAATTTAGGAAGGGGCTAGAATGACCCTCTAATTTAGATCGGACGCTCGAGATAATTAGGGTGGGCGAGTCCAACAAATAAACGAAGACGAAATTAGGGATGTTGGGTGACGACCCGGACTCAATGGTGACGAGTGTCTGGTCGGGTTCGGGAAAGTTTTTTGGACGTGCGAGGGGGGTTCTGAGAACTGTGCGGACAGGGGTTCCGACAAAAGGCCACGGAGGCAAGGGCGGTTAGGATGGGTTTCGGAGCCTCTGGTCGCGACCGATGGATCCGATCGAGAGGGGGGATAGGTAGGCCTAGGTGGGATGATTGTCACTGTGTAGAAGGCCGAGGGCTGCGGGAGAGAAGTGAGAGAGAGACCCGGCAACAGTTTCCGGAGATCGAAAATGTCCGACGTTAGACCGGCTATAATGCCGCTATAGTTATCCGTTGAGGCATCTAACTAACTCCGAATGCGATGAAACTTGGCAGGCGGCCTACTGGCAACATAACAACACCGCATGCGAACTTTCAACCCATTCCGAGAACATTTTTCGGCCACTTATAAAATACTATGCCGGACATGCCGCGGGCGCGTGCAAGTGTGTCTGGGCTCAGAACGGACCACGGAGAGAACTGGGGGAAACCGGATGGATGCAAGTTTTGAAAACATGATGATGCAAAGCACATGATGACATGACAGGATGCAACATGCAAGCGAATGACATGGCAACGACAGCGAATAACTGGAAGACACCTGGCGCAACGGTCTCGGGGTGTCACAACACTCCACCACTACGAGAGGATCTCGTCCCGAGATCTAGAATGGCACCGGAGGGAAATGGAAGAGGAAGATAAGAGGTAAAACTAAGTTGCTTCTTTGACAAACGAGTGAAACCAAAGAACCTTGAGAGGTTAAGCCATTTTGAAAAAAGAATACAACAGAGATGAACGAAGTTGAAAACACTCCGTTAGAAAAGAGGAACAAGGAATAACAAATTTGGGCAGCACTCCGGTTGAAAAGAGATGCAAGACTAGATAAGTAGAAAAGAACTTGAGCAGAGGGCACAACACTTCGGTTAAATGGATAAGCATGAAAAGAACACGATCCTCACAAAACAAGAAGATGGGTTGAATTGAGCAACATCACAATGCCTCCGGAACAAAAGAATAGAAGTTGGATCGTTGGAAAGGAAAGAGTTGAGAAGAAAATGACATCTTCTACCACAATACAATTTGAGAAGCATCCTTAGAAAGAAGTATTGAACGGAGTTATTGGAAAACTAGCAACAAAAGGATAAGCTTGATGTGGGATTATGGAAGACATCTTAAAATTTGAGGTGAATTCCTGCCACAAACGGAAAACAATTGCTTGCTTTACATCGACGAGGAGATGAAAAACTTATATCACCGGTAGGATAAATGAAGAACTTGGGTCATTTATGAGCACCATAAATAGCAACAATCCTTAGGGAAAGCTTTAGGTGAAATATAACCCAAGATAACTCCAATGAAGAGATTGATGGATTGAAAAGATGTCCTGAATGACTTGAAAATGATGGATTTAAGATATATCACTCTTGAAAACTTGTGAATCATGAAACACGAAGGGAAATTATCAACAATGACATAACACCACCTCAAAAGATAAGATAGGAAGAACTGTACTTCGGAATGCAAGACGAAGAATGCTTGAGCTCCTCTGAAAAGAATCTCGACGAACACTTCGAGAAGGAATTAAATCCCTGATGAACCAACATGTAGAGCCTCCATGAATAACTCCGGTAACAAAAGAATGATCAAACAAAAAGAAAGTTGAAAAGGACTCTAGGATAAGCCTAGCAATGATTAAATGGAGCTTCGTGGTGATATAATTGCGAGAGCTTGGAACTCCGGGAAAGAAAGATGAGCACTTGAAACCAAGAATTTAATCATCGTGAACAAACTCCGGAAGAAAGGATTAACATATGGATGAAACAAGAATAAGAATTACATTATGCGTATGCTTCACCAATTAAATTGATGAAAAGCAATGGATTTGGCATACAACTTATTCTCGTAGAAAAGATTAAGATAGATATAGTGTAAACTTGAGAAGGTCTTCAATGAACCACCGGTACGATTTGAAAAGCATGAATGCATTGATATGATAAACGAAGGGAGAAGAATCTTGGAAGAACCACCGTAAGAATTGAAAACGATTGAAGAAAAGATAAAGAAGCACCGGGAAGAATTAGAGAACAAATGAAGATACTTGAGGGGATTTAGATACAAATGAACGAATAAATCACGAACTGATTAGAGAATACTTGAATCATGCACCGGTAAGATTTGGAGAAAGAGAGCTGAAACTGAGAATGAATAATTTTGAGATGATGGACTTAGGAGAATCAAACTGAAAATACTCCTGAAATACTCTGGATGGGTGAAAATAATTCTCACAATCGAAAACAATTATGAGAGGATGGCAACAAGCTAGAATGACGAATCTTGAAGAGAATGGAGTAAGATATGGAGGAAAAACTCTTCTTCGGTCTTCAAATGTTGAGAACGATGATGAGAAGCACCACCAAGAATTGTTGAGATACTCCGGGATGATGAATTTAAAGGTTGAACCAACGGTGATAAGAATTTGACAGATCTTGGAGAAAGGCATTTGACTGATGATAAATCATTCTTACGTCAAACTATGAAAGTTTTGAGAATAACTCCGGAAAGAATTTGAAGAGTCAGGTAAGATCCTGGAAAAAGACCTGTAGGTTATGGGCCCACTCAAAAGAAACACCGTTGAACGATTTAAACGAGAGATTGCGCCGTTAGAATTAAGTTGCTTGAATGAGATAACAATCTCGAAAGAGTTTGAACGAATGCAGAGTGGAAACACGAATCTTCCAGATATCTTAAACACTCCGGAACAATTGAATAGTGAGAAATGAATGAATATGAGGAGCACCGGCATGAGAAGGTATTTGAAACGAGGAAAAGGATATAATCAACAAAGGTTGAATTGGATCCACCGGAGAAGAAAAGAGAACGAAGAATGGTGATCTTGAAGCTCCGTTAGAATCTTCCTGAGAATCACCGGATAAAAACATTGACGGAAAGAACGAAGAAACTTCACATCCATAAGATGGATACTTGAAAAAGAAATCCGAGTCCTTGAGGAAACAAGGGTGGGAGGGTGGGAAAATAAAGACAATTTGGGACGAATGAAACAACAACGTTGGGAAAAAACTGACAGGTGATCTTGTGGATCCACTTGAAGAGAAAACACGCCGGTTGAAAAGGATTGACATGACAATCTCGATTATCATGAAGGATTGGTATTCACATTGGAGTATGAAAACACCGTTTAGGAAAGGTATGGAATCAACACTTGACTTCGAAGCAACTCGAATACCACAATGAAAACAAAACAAAGGATTGGCTTGCAGCATAAGCCGGAACAAACATATGATTTCGTCCGAAGTTTTCATGGTGGGGCCCACATGGGCTTGATCGTACAACACCATCATGTACAAGGCAGTGCACATGACATACGAAGCGTCCCCGAGTCAGCATAGCCAAGGACTCTTTAAGACACAACGAGACCACTGTAAAACCAACCGTGGATAGGCGGACCACTAGACGTCGAACCCCAATTTCATATCATACACCTGTCGGAAAGATATCCTAAGAGCTACTTGAATTCCCACTTATAAACTCCTGAAACTTTCCGGTTATGCAATTAGGTGTTGAGGATACAGGGGAAGCATAATATCTCACCCAAACTAACAATACCTACATCCAGCTGTATCCATCCTTCAACACATAACCAAGAAACCTTCGGAAATCATTTACCTCAACCTTCGAAAAGCATCCGTTATATGAGTTATGGCAACACTCCCGAACTCCCGCCCCAGTACTGGGTGGCGTCGAGGTTATCTCACCAACAACTGCATAAAAGAGATTTTTGATGTCGATGAAACTCAGGTATTCCAGAACTGCAACGATAAAATTGTGACGACAACACCTCGGAGCTCAACTCCCCGGGACACTGCCAGAACCCCTAAATGTCAGGAGGCACCAAGAACAATGTTCTCGTCACAAAACCATCAGAACGATTCCAAGATACCCGCGTGATCCTAATTTTTTTAGTGAATTTGAGAAGAGAAGAGTCAAAACTCTACGTTAGGATGCCTCACCAGAGCGACGACGGGACTGAGGAGTAAAAAGAATCCTACTCTCCGATATATATATTCCTAAAAGACTCAAAACATTTTTTCTAGACTCAACAACGCCAACGATCCGATCAAGAAGGGGGCTCCTAAGTCGGGGATGGCTCTGATACCAACTTGTAACACCCACGATGCGACTATATCTCCCACGTGTCAGAGCGCGACTTAGAGGCATAACCGCATAGTAGGCATGTCGCGGGAGGGGTAATCTTTACACATCCTATGTACTGAATAAGGAAGAGGTACAGAGTTGGCTTACAATCGCCACTTCACACAATACATGAATATAGAATTACATCAACCAGATACAATCAAGGTCCGACTACGGAACCAAAATAAAAGAAGCTCACCCCTAATGCTACAAATCCCCGATCGCCTCAACTGGGCTCCACTACTGATCAACTAGAAACGGAACAACATAACGAACACGATCTTCAACGAGCTCCTCCTTGAGCTTGGTTGCGGCACCTGCATGGTATCATCGGCACCTGCAAACTAGTTTTGGAAGTATCTGTGAGTCACGGGGACTCAGCAATCTCACACCCTCGTGATCAAGACTATTTAAGCTTATAGGTAGGGAAAAGGTATGAGGTGGAGCCGCAGCAAGCACTAGCATATATGGTGGCTAACTTACGCAAATGAGAGCGAGAAGAGAAGGCAAAGCACGCTCGAGAATCTATGATCAAGAAGTGATCCTAGACTACTTACGTTCAAGCATAACTCCAACACCGTGTTCACTTCTTGGACTCCGCCGAGAAGAGACCATCATGGCTACACACACGGTTGATGCATTTTAATTAAGTTAAGTTTCAAATTCTCTACAACAGGACATTAACAAATTCCCATCTGCCCATAATCGCGGGCATGGCTTTCGAAAGTTCAAATCCCTGCAGGGGTGTCCCAATGTAGCCCATCACAAGCTCTCACGGTCAACGAAGGATATTCCTTCTCCCAGGACGGCCTGATCAGACTCGGAATCCCGGTTACAAGACATCTTGACAATGGTAAAACAAGTCCAGCAAAGCCACCCGAATGTGCCGACAAATCCCGTTAGGAGCTGCACATATCTCGTTCTCAGGGCACACCCGGATGAGACATCCTATGAGTAAAACCAAACCTCAAGTTGCCCCGAGGTGACCCCGCAGTCTACTCATTTTGGACCAACACTCAAAGGAGCACTGGCTCGGGGGGTTAAATAAAGATGACCCTCGGGCTCCGAAAACCCAAGGGAAAAGGGCTAGGTTGTTAGTGCAAATGGTAAAACCAAGGTTGGGCCTTGCTGGAGGAGTTTTATTCAAGGCGAACTGTCAAGGGGTTCCCATTATAACCCAACCATGTAAGGAACGCAAAATCAAGGAACATAACACCGGTATGACGGAAACTAGGGCGGCAAGAGTGGAACAAAACACCAGGCTTAAGGCCGAGCCTTCCACCCTTTACCAAGTATATAGATGCATTAATTAAAATGAGAGATATTGTGATATCCCAACAATAGCCATGTTCCCACAAGGAACAAACTCCAATCTTCACCTGCAACTAGCAACGCTATAAGAGGGGCTGAGCAAAGCGGTAACATAGTCAAACAACGGTTTGCTAGGACAAGGTGGGTTAGAGGTTTGACATGGCAATATGTGAGGCATGATAAACAAGTGGTAGGTATCATAGCATAGGCATAGCAATGGAGCGAGCAACTAGCAAGCAAAGATAGAAGTGATTTTGAGGGTATGGTCATCTTGCCTGAGATCCCGCAAGGAAGAAGAACGAGTCCATGAAGGAGACAAATGGACGTAGTCGAACGGATCCTCGCACATGCGACGTTATCGGAACCAACCTGAAGAAGCAACACCGGAAAGAAGCACACAACATAGTAAACAACCATCACATAATCATGGCATGATGCACAATCAAGTATGGTGCATGTCCGGTTTAATGAAGCATGACATGGCAAAGTGCAACACACAACACTACAAATTAAGTTGAGCTTAATATGCAACGGAGTTGCATATTGAAGAAAACACCACATGACTTATTTAGTTCTCTCCCGTTTATATACTCAAAAATATTGATTTTTTTTTGAAACTATGATGATTTTTATAGCAAATTCGGAAACTATACATCCTAATGGAGAAAAATCAAAACTATCACCCCGTCGGCCTCCTGTTGGCCTAAAAGGGACTTTTCGGCCTACCATTGGCCAAAAAGTACTTTTCGGCCTACCGTTGGCCAAAAAGTACTTTTCGGCCAACAGTTGGCCAAAGAGTCCCTCTTCAGCCCTCTACTTTTTAAAAAATTCATATCAAATAGGATTTTTAGTATTTTAATTTGATTCTTTTTGCATTAGATTAGAAATTTTATGAAGTTTCTGTAGATATCAAGTTTGACTAGATTTGAAACTTTGAATTTGAATTTTCATGAATTTTCTCAAATCACTAAATTGCCTATAATTTGAGCTAGGAGTATTCTTTTTAGATGATTCTTTTTGATACTGGTTCTTTGTGACTTTGTTTATCAGTAGTAATTAATTGGTGAATTTTAGGATTATTTAAAATTAGGTTTTTACGACATTCTCTCCTTCCATTTTCTACCTCAATTTTATTTTCCGCCATTCTCTCCCTCCATTTTCTTTCCCGCCATTATCTCCCGCCATCTTCTTTCCCGCCATCTTCTTTCTCGCCATCTTCACTTCTCAACTTATAAAACGAGCCTCATGGTGTCCACGATCGTAGATAACATCGTCTGACACGGTCTGTGTCTCCTGCGTCGGTGCTGCTGGTGGAGTGTGAAGCACTGTCTGAGAGAAGTCATAAGTGTTGGCAGCTTCGTCATCATCATCGGAGAGTGTTTCACACTTATGACTTCTCTCACACAGTGTTTCACACTCCACATGAAGGCATCATCGTCATCCTTCGTCGATGCAGCACTCCTTAGTGTGGCGGGAGAGAATGGCGGGAAAGAAAATGGTGGCAAAGAAAATGCAGGGAAAAAGATTATGGGAAAGTATTTTTTTCCATGTATAAAACGGCAATGGTCGTACAGGATTTACAAGGCACTTTTAAATATAAACTCCTATGAAGCTCAAAACAAGTTTTCTAGTAGGATAAAAGAAATAAAATACAAAAAAATAGTACAAATAAAATAGCTACTGATAACTAAACAGAAACAAAAAGAATATGTCAAAAAAACTAAAGAATTTTTTTTAAAGCAAATAAAATTAAAAGAAATTGCATAAAACCTATAAAACACTAAAATAGAATTGTTTTCATAAAAACCTAATTTTAAGTAATCCTAAAATTCACCAATTAATTACTACTGATAAACAAAGTCACAAAGAACCAGTATCAAAAAGAATCATCTAAAAAGAATACTCCTAGCTCAAATTATAGGCAATTTAGTTATTTGAGAAAATTCATAAAAATTCAAATTCAAAGTTTCAAATCTAGTCAAACCTGATATCTACAGAAACTTCATAAAATTTCTAATCTAATGCAAAAAGAATCAAATTAAAATACTAAAAATCCTATTTGATATGATTTTTTTAAAAAGTAGAGGGCTGAAGAGGGACTCTTTGGCCAACGGTTGGCCGAAAAGTACTTTTTGGCCAACGGTAGGCCGAAAAGTCCCTTTTCGGCCAACAGGAGGCCGACGGGTTGATACTTTTGATTTTTCTCCATTAGGATGTATAGTTTCTGAATTTGCTATAAAAATCATCATAGTTTGAAAAAAAATCAAAAATATTAAATGTGGGTTAGCATGGCAAGAGGTGAAGCAAAGTCAAACTACCTATCTAGGAAAGTTTAAATGAGGCCGGAACAACAAGCAACAATCTGGAAAAACCTCATGTGCATATTAATCAAAATGGTACTGTTCTGCCCTAAACCATATTTTAGAGTTGTTAAACATGCAAAGCAATGTCACCATGTTAAACTAGGCAAAATTCTACCCCATTTACATATAAAGTTTGTTAGGTTTGGAGCTACGGTTATCAAGTTATGAAATAAATCATTTTAACAAGTCATTAGGCAAAAATATAAGGAAACAACATTTTAAACATTTTAAACATAGATGAAAGTTGGATATTCTTAAACTAGACAAAATTCTAGACAACTTTCATATTAAGTTTGTTTTAATATGATGCACCGTTTATGAGTAATTATATGCATGAAGTTTAGGGGCTAATCTGCAAAACTGCAATTCCCTGGAAAAAGACAAATTCACAGATCTGAAGAAAAAAAAAGCTACACTGGGCCGAATCTGCTGGCTGGCCCAACAGGTGAAAAAAAATAAACAAGAGGAGGGGCGCTTGGGGGCTGCTCACCCATGGGCCTCGGCCCGGTTCAGAGGAGGAGGCAGGCCCGTAGCTGGTCTAACAGATCTGGGCCACGGGGAGGCTTGCGGCCAAGGATGAATGCCCACGCTGACGCTTGAACGGGTCAACGGGGACGAATGGCCGAAGCAGAGAACCGCACGACAGGGGCCAGCGGGCACGAAGCAGAGCAGCAGACGAACTCCGGCGAGCGAGCAAGGCGGAGGGAGAAGGGCAGCGGCGAGGACCACTCCGGCGAGGCAGGAACTTGGTGCGGGGTCACCAGAGGAGTGACAGAAGAGTTTCGAGACGGGCGGCGGTGGCTTGCAGCCAGGGAGGAAGGTGAGGCAGAGGAGCGGGAAACGACGAAGAAGAGGCCGGTTCGGGGCGATGCAGTCAATGCGCGGGGCGGTTGCAGCGACTGCAGCTACCGCTCGTTGCAGAGGAGAAGCGGCGCAGCGAGGGACATGCCGCGGCAGGCGCGACGGAGGCCAGGATGGAGGTCCGGCAGTGTCGGTGTACTAGAGTAGGGGTACCCTAGTATCCCGAACTCGTGCACGGGCAGTTGCAGCGCCCCGCGGCAAGGCTTGCCGGGTGACCGCCAAGACCCTCCGTGGTCCCCTTGAAGACCATTCAAGAACAAAGTACTCAAACCAAGGCCCCGGCAAGAGGAGCTTGCCGGGAAGGCCAACCCAGGCCCCGACAAGAGGATCTTGCCAGGAAGAGACAAGACCCCGGCAAGAGGAGCTTGCCGGGAAGGCCACTCAAGGCATACCAAGAAAGCTTGCCGCGACGCGCCCTGCGTCCCAGCAAGGCCTGGTGAGCAACAAGCTCCCAAACACGACAAGACGACGACCGCGGCAAGGAGCTTGCCGCGGGAAACCCCCACTTCGTGCCCGCGCTCCAGCACACCTACTAACGTGTCGCTCTAGGACTCTCCCAAGCACACGTGGCAGGAGGCTGTGCAGCTAGGGGTGCGCGGTGGCAAGCGGAGATGAAGAGAAGGCCATCGTGGCAAACGGTGGCGCTCCTAACGGTCACTTTTTGCACTGTTTAGGCAACTCAGACAGGCATTCAATGACCTTGTCCCCTGCCGTCAGAGTTAGGTAGGGTGCACTGTATCCACAGTAGCGGTAGCTGCACCTACCGCATTCTTTTCCATTTTTACCCTTCTAGTCTACGTTGCCACCTGTGGGTGACCCCTTGAAAGTATAAAAGGAGGCCCTAGCGCAACGTAGAAGGGGGGGCCGATTCGGCTCATTCGAAACACCAGGAACACTCCCACGCTCAGTCTGGCAGCGTCCTTCGCTCCTGAGCAAGAATTCAATACACACAAACAAGCAGCAGTAGGGTTTTACGCATCCGTGCGGCCCGAAGCTGGGTAAAAACCCCTCGCGTGTACCGCCTCAATCCGCTCTTTGTGCGGCCTCCGCCCTCACCGAACCGAAAGGGGCCCTGTCCCCATAGGTGTTGGTGGAATCAGCCTCCCCGACATCTCTGGCGCGCCAGGTAGGGGCGTCGAGATCGTGCGAACCCGATCCGGCGTGCACGCGAGCTAAATCTTCATCGTCTTCATCGACATGCCACCGAAGAAGAAGGATTCGGAGGCAGCCGTTCCGTCTGCGTCGCTTCCACCACCTCCGGAGCAGGCGGACGGTGGAGTGGATGCCGGCGGAAGAATGGACATCGACGAGGGTGCCCACAGCGCTGCCAAGTCCAAGGACAAGGCCGCGCAGACCTCGGCGTCCATACGCCCACCGCACCCATCTCAGGAGGCACGGGACCAGCAGCGTCATGGCGTTCGCAGCGCCATATGTCCGCTGGGCCAAGATCAAGTTGGTGGTTCTCGTGGCGCTCCAGACCAACATGCACGTCAACATGCTGGCCCTAGCGAGGTGCGGTCGCCTGGACGGGACACTGCTCCTTCTAACTTGGTTAGGAGTCCGAGCATGTCCCGCCCCTCGCACCGTTCACCTCTGCCGCCCACCACGCTGGCGGAAGCTTTGGCGCGGGCCCAGCTACTCCTAGATTACCCTCCGGCGGCGGACAAGACCGACGAATGGAGGGCCACTATCCAGAGCCTCATCGGTTTCGCCAACGGCGACACTGCGCAGCAACCAAGCACCTCGCTGCCGCGGTAGGACAGCCGGACGCGAGCTGATGGCAACAAAACCGGGGGAGGTGCGACTTCCATGCACTCTCCACTACGAAGGCCAAAGTCGCCGACTCGCCGGGTCCACCCCGACAGCGGCTCCACCGCGTCGTCGGACCCACGAGCTCGTCGCGACCAGCGCCAAGTTCTCCATGAACGACAACAAGAAGACGCTCGAACCCGCATCGAGCGCCGAAGAGAAGCGCGACGTCAGTCCGATAAGCGCGCTAGGCCCTCTGTTGACATGCATGCACTAGGGGAACCAGGCGATCTGCCGTACGCGGTAGGTTGTCCTGCGTTCACCCATGAGCTGCGGCAAGTCCAGTGGCCCAGCACAAAGAATTTCAAACCAGACGTACCAGAGAAGTACGACGGCAAGACGCATCCGTCGGAGTTTCTCAGCATCTACACCATCACGGTGCAGGCTGTCGGGGGACGGGACGATAAGATCCTTGCCAACTACTTCCCGCTGGTACTCAAGCCCAATGTCAGATCCTGGCTCATGCACTTGCCGGACAACTCCATATCCTCTTGGGCTGATCTGTGCCATCAGTTTGTCGGCGCCTTTACAGGCGGCCACAAGCCACATGGCCAAGAAAGCGATCTTCATCTGCTCGCCCAGAAGGAAGGAGAGCCACTGCGCAAGTACATTCAGAGATTCAGCCGTGTACAACACAACATCCCAGACGTCCACCCCGCCGCGATGATCAGCGCGTTCCATTAGAACGTGAGAAACCGAAGGATGAGGGAGGAGATGGTGATGTGTAAGATCAGAGACGTCAGCGAGCTTTACGCCCTGGCCGACAAGTGTGCACGCGCTGAAGAGGGGAGGATGCTCCCCGGAGAGGATGTAGGAGCAGGAGGATCTGACAGTGAGGATGCCGCCCCGGCAAAGAAAGGCCGGCGGCGGAACAACAGAAGGAGGAAGGGCAAGGAAGTGCTAGCTGTCGAGCAGTCCGACAACGGAGGTGGCGCCAAGGAAGCTAAAGCTGGTTGCTCCGACAAGGAGGCCCAGCCTGTGGCGGCCGCCGACAAGCAGGTCAGCTCCGGCAAGCAGTATTGTAAGATTCATCGCACCAAGGGCCACGATCTCCACAATTGCAAGAAAGTCAAACAGCTTGTTGAGCAACAGAAAGCTGAGTACGAGCGGCGCGACAAGGAGAAGGCCCAGGAAGGAACTGGTGGATCCGGCAAGAAACGTCCCGGCCAAGGAGGACGCCGCGGCAAGGTCAAGCAGCGGCAAGGAGATAGGCCTCCCCGCGGCCGCGACGAGGATGAAGATGACGACGATGACGAAGACATGGATGATGACGAGGCCGACGAGCAGGAATTTCAGAAAGCCACAGAGGTCCTATGCGTTGACGGTGGCGCCTCTCTGTATACTTCGCACCGCCAACTCAAGCAGTGGATGTGGGAAGTGAATGCAGCAGAGCCATCCATAGAGTCACGCAAGCCTCTGAAATGGTCCAGCACGCCTATCATCTTCGACATTGAGGATCACCCTGATCGCGTAACTGCGGTCGGGTGCTTGCCGATGTTGGTTTCACCAACTATCCGCAACCTCAAGGTCACGAAGATGCTAGTTGACGGCGGGGCCGGCTTGAACCTGATATCCTCCGCGGTCCTCCAGAGACTCCAGATCCCTGACAGCGAGCTCGAGGAGACCAGCACATTCCAAGGAATCAACCCGGGAAGAAGCAAGCCGAAGGGAAAGATCACGCTGCCGGTCACATTTGGCAGCAAGATGAACTTCAGAACTGAGAGGGTCACATTTGACGTTGCCGATTTTCCATTACCCTACAATGGGATCCTTGGCCGTCCAGCGCTCGCCAAGTTTATGGCAGCCTCTCACTATGCATACAACATGCTCAAGATGCCAGGTCCAATAAGTGTCATCTCTGTCCCCGGCGACAAGAAGGATGCCCTTATCTGCGCCGACAAGATCAAGGACATCGAGCAGATTGAAGCACCGAAGCGCGTCAAGGATGTGCGAAGGCTTGCCGGTTGCGTGGCTGCTCTCAGCAGGTTTATCTCTAAGTCTGCTAACCGCGCCCTGCCATTCTTCAAAATATTGAAAAAGGCAGGTCCAATGAAATGGACTCCGGAAGCGGAGGCCGCGCTGCAGGACTTGAAGAGGTACCTGTCCTCCACTCCAATACTTGTCGCACCTAAGCCACAAGAGAAGTTGCTGCTATATCTGGCAGCAACCAATCAAGTGGTTAGTGTTGCGTTAGTAGCGGAGAGGGAGGCGGATGATGAGCCAGCGACCGCGACAAGTGAATCCAGCGACAAGCAAGGGGCTTCTCCGACAAGCTCTGGCCCTGACAAAGTTGAATCTGCGCAGACGTGCAAGGAGGTGCAGAAGAAGATGGTGCAGCGCCCAGTTTACTTTGTCAGCTCCCTTCTCCAGGGGGCTAGGTTGAGGTACTCTGGTGTGCAAAAATTGCTTTTCGGCCTCCTCATGGCCTCGAGAAAGCTGTGCCATTACTTCCAGGCACATGAGATCACAGTTGTCACTCGCTTTCCGCTGAAGAGGATACTGCAGAATCCAGAAGCAACAGGCAGGATTGTCGAGTGGGCATTGGAACTGTCAAGCTTTGGCCTCAAGTTTGAGAGCACTGCAACGATCCAAAGCAGGGCATTGGCAGAGTTCATAGCAGAGTGGACGCCAACCCCAGACGAAGAAATTCCAGAGACGAGCATCCCCGTCAAGGAGACAAGCAAAGAGTGGCTGATGTACTTTGATGGTGCCTTCTCGCTGCAAGGCGCCGGTGCTGGCGTGCTGCTTATCGCACCCACCGGAGAGCACCTCAAGTACGTAGTCCAGATGCACTTTCCCAAGGAGCAAGCAACGAACAATACTACAGAGTATGAGGGTTTGCTTGCCGGCCTCAGAATCTCAGCCGACCTTGGTATCAAGAAACTCATTGTAAGGGGTGACTCGCAGCTTGTTGTCCGCCAAGTGAACAAGAACTACCAGAGTCCATTGATGGAAGCTTATGTTGATGAAGTGAGAAAGCTAGAAGAACACTTTGACAGCCTGCAAATGGAACATGTTCCACGAGCTCAGAACGACATTGTTGATGGCCTGTCAAAGTGCGCTGCACTAAAGTTACCTGTGGAACCAGGGATCTTTGTGCTCAAGCTGACTCAACCATCCGTGACACCATCAACTGGACAGAATAAGAAGAGGAAGTTGGTTTCTGGTGACTACTTTCCGGCAGAGCTTCCCGAAGCCGCCGCCAAGAAGGTCCCCAAGATCAACGCCAAGAGTGCTGAGGAGCAGTCTGCTCTGGCGAACCTCTTGGTTTGTTCCGTTGAAGCAAACGCTCCCGACAAGTTTTGCTCCGGCAAGCTTGCCGGGGAATATCACGCTCCGGCCGAACCGCAGGTTCTTGCCGTAGAAGCGGATGTTCCCGCAGCAACAGATACGCCTTTAGTCCTTGTTGTCGAGCCACAAGCTCCAGCATGGGCGCAGCAGATTGTCCGTTTCCTTCAAACAGGAGAGCTTCCCGAAGAGCAAGAAGAAGCGGAAAGAGTAGCCCCGCAGTCAAGTATGTACAAGTTTGTCGACAACACACTGTACAGAATAAGACTCAACGGTGTGAAATTGAAGTGTATTCGCCGGGAAGATGGACAACAGCTGTTGGCAGAGATACATGGAGGCATATGTGGTCACCACATTGGCGCAAGAGCACTTGCCGGCAAAGCATTCCGACAAGGCTTCTTCTGGCCGACAGCCCTCCAGGATGCAACTGCACAAGTAACCAAGTGTGAAGCGTGCCAGTTCCATTCCAAGCAGATACACCAGCCAGCTCAAGCTCTCTAGACGATCCCTTTATCCTGGCCATTTTCGGTCTGGGGGCTCGACATCCTCGGCCCCTTCCCCCGAGCTTTCGGGGGCTTTGAGTTCTTGTACGTTGCAATCGACAAGTTCACAAAGTGGCCGGAAGTGGAACCAGTGAGGAAGGTGACAGCACAGTCAGCAGTCAAGTTCTTCAGGTTGATTGTTTGCCGTTTCGGGATCCCTAACAGGATCATCACCGACAACGGCACGCAGTTTACGAGCCGCACCTTCATGCAGTATGTCCAAGATCTTGGCGCCAAGATCTGCTTCGCTTCTGTTGCTCACCCGAGAAGCAACGGTCAAGTAGAGCGGGCAAATGCTGAAGTGCTGCGCGGGCTCAAGACCAGAACTTTCGACAGGCTGCACAAGTGCGGAAGAAACTGGATCGAGGAGCTGCCGGTGGTTCTTTGGTCGATCAGAACAACGCCAAATCGAGCCACTGGCCAGACACCCTTTGCTCTAGTCTATGGAGCAGAGGCAGTTCTCCCCACGGAACTCGTTTACGGGTCGCCTCGAGTGCTCGCTTATGATGAGCTCGAGCAAGAGCAGCTGCGACAAGATAACGCGCTGCTCCTCGAGGAAGACCGTCTTCAGGCTGCTGTGCGAGCCGCTCGCTACCAGCAAGCTTTGCGTCGCTACCATAGCCGCAAAGTTAAAGCCAGAAGCTTCGAGGAAGGCGACCTTGTTCTTCGGCGCGTTCAGTCCGCCAAGAATTCCAACAAGTTGACGCCGAAGTGGGAAGGCCCTTATCGGGTGAAACGAGTCACTAGGCCCGGCGCTGTCCGCCTTGAGACCGAAGATGGCATTCCGGTGAGCAACTCCTGGAACATTGAACATCTTCGTAAGTTTTACCCGTAAGGCGCGGTTGCCGGAAGCTTTTCCGGCAACCACCTTTTGTACAAGTCTTGCCGCTGTTGCATGTAATCCTTTGTACAAAGCCGGGCGCAGACCCCGTGCACCAGTAAAGCTCATGTGCCCCGCACATCTTGTCAGTTTTTCTTTATGCTATAATCCTTTTTCGCATATGTTATCTGACACTTTGTGCAGCACCAGACTCCGGTAAGCGATAACGAGCCCAAGGCTCCATATCATTACTTTATTTCTCTGTTTCTTTCTCAAAAGAAGGAAGGTTCCCTCGCCCACAAGGTTTACCGGGGGGAAGGAGAAGATAATGGTGTGGACCAGGCCGTTCAAGAAAGTTTCTCCTTGCCGGGAAGCAGACGACAGAAAAGCTAAGTTGCTAAAGTTTGAGCAATCAGTTTTTTAAGTTTTTGAGTTATTTTCCTTGAACGACCGTGCTTTGTATGGAAAACCTGTGCGCGGAGGAACCAACTCGTAGCTAG
>NC_057803.1:171321047-171321519 GCF_018294505.1 Triticum aestivum
TGCCCCGCACATCTTGTCAGTTTTTTTATGCTATAATCCTTTTTTGCATATGTTATCTGACACTTTGTGTAGCACCAGACCCCGGTAAGCGATAACGAGCCCAAGGCTCCATATCATTACTTTATTTCTCTGTTTCTTTCTCAAAAGAAGGAAGGTTCCCTCGCCCACAAGGTTTACCGGGGGGGGGGGGGGGGAGAAGATAATGGTGTGGACCAGGCCGTTCAAGAAAGTTTCTCCTTGCCGGGAAGCAGACGACAGAAAAGCTAAGTTGCTAAAGTTTAAGCAATCAGTTTTTTTAAGTTTTTGAGTTATTTTCCTTGAACGACCGTGCTTTGTATGGAAAACCTGTGCGCGGAGGAACCAACTCGTAGCTAGCTGCGCCCTTACTTTGTTTCGAGTCCGCTCAACAACTTAAGTGAGCTGCAACTAGTTGCGACAAGGTTGCTTGTCGGTAGCGACCCCGCCAGCAGGC
>NC_057803.1:171321615-171334986 GCF_018294505.1 Triticum aestivum
AATGGTGTGGACCAGGCCGTTCAAGAAAGTTTCTTCTTGCCAGGAAGCCGACGACAAAAAAGCTAAGTTGCTAAAGCTTGAGCAATCAGTTTTTTAAGTTTTTGAGTTATTTTCCTTGAACGACCGTGCTTTGTATGGAAAACCTGTGCACGGAGGAACCAACTCGTAGCTAGTTGCGCCTTTACTTTGTTTCGAGTCCGCTCAACAACTTAAGTGAGCTGCTAGCGCCCTTACTTTGCTTCGAGTCCGCTCAGCAACTTAAGTGAGCCGCTAGCGCCCTTACTTTGTTTCGAGTCCGCTCAACAACTTAAGTGAGCTGCAACTAGTTGCGACAAGGTTGCTTGTCGGTAGCGACCCCGCCAGCAGGCTGCTGAAGTTCCGCACTCGGCGCTCGCGGCAAGGGTACCTGCGCCGGCAAGTTTCCCTAGAAAGCGTAGGGCAGAACCATACAAAGCCAAGAGTCGAGTAAAGGAAGTAACATGGCACTTTTTTGCCTAAGATAGAGTTATATTACGAAAATAACTTGTCACGCCTCTAATAAAGTGTTCTTATGACATGACTGGCAACGACAAGAGAAGAAGAAAACGGACGGCACCTGGGCCCCGGCAAGCCAGTATCGCTGGGGGCTGCGAGTGCCAAGAATCGTCCACGGCAAACCAGAGTTGCCGGGGGCTGCAATATCAGATAAGTCTTTCATCCCTCATCATGCATCCTCTTATGGACTGGGGAATGCAAAACCGTGTTTATTCCTGAAAACTGCCATGCTCCCTCAACTCTAGGCCCTGGGGCTCGTTCCCGAGGCCGAGTTTGGTCGTAGTCGCGGAAGCAAAGGGATTATACGAGGAGACCGCACCCACCTCGTTCCCGCCTCCGTCAAAGGCGTGAGAAAGGTCGAGCGACGTGGGAAGGCGGCAGGGCCTGTTGCCGGGAGATGAAATGTCTGTCCGAGGGACACCAAGGATTTGCTCCTTGGCGTGGGTTCAATTCGCGAGACAAATAACCCGGCAAGCATCCCCTTTTCATTAAAAAACATCCCACTCAGGTACAGTCCATAGAGGATGAAAAACATGAAAGAGAGGATTACAAGTTTTAGATACAGCTAAGGCCCGAAGGCTTACAAATTAAAAAGATAAGATGCCCGTAATCCCTTTCATGTCCCTCTCTTCAGGAGGCAGGTCAAGGAGGCGAAAAGGGCAAAAGGAGCGCCTAGGCGAGCTACGGGTGCCAGAAGACACCAAGAGAACATCCCGGGAGCCGTCCGAAGGCTGGACGGCGATGGCGGCGCTAGAAGCGGGGCTCGAAGATGGGGCGGCAGGACGTCAGCACGCTGTCGAGGGCACCGCGCCCTCGTACTCCGACCTGACGGCCTTGTCGCCAGCCCTCTTCCCCTTCCGCAGCCTCCCTACGCCAGCCGCCCAAGGAGACGACCCCGGGGAGTTCAAGGAGCCGGCGACACGGATGATGGGGTCGCCGGTGCCGCGCGAAGCGGCGCCCGACGCCTAGTCGGACCCGCCACCCCGCCGCCCGCTACTCTCATCGTCGCTGTCGCTCTCCTCCTCATCACTCTCGCTCGAGGAGGAGCCTTCGCTGTCGGAGGAGCTATCCACGCAACACTTCGCCCGAGTGCCGAAGCACCCGAAGACCTTGACGGAGAGGAGATCGCCCTCCATCAACTTAAAATGGAGGGTAAACCCCTCCATCAGGCTGTGGATGCGGGCGAACGTCTTCCACCCTCAATCAAGATACATCACATTAGGGGCTGGGAATACAACGCGGACTCGCGTGCCGCTGACCCCACAGCCCCTCATGTGCAGTCTCAGTGTCTCGGGCGGGTCCAACTCCATTGCGCACGCAAACGGAGCTGGAAGCCGGAGGCGACGACGAGGCGCCCGGCGCAGCTTGACGAAGAACTCGCAAGGGTCATCCCCTATGTGGACCGCCATGGGGGGAGGAGCCGCCGGCGGAGGCGAAGCTGGCGCGCCGCCCCGTCCGCCTCTTCCCCGAGCGCCTCGACCTCGTCCTCGACCTTGTCCGCGACCTCGCCCCCTCCCTCTTCCCCTTATGGCTGGCTCTGCCACCACGGGCGCGGAAGATGGAGAGATGCGCTGTCTGGCGGCGACCCTCGACGCCACCGATGAAGGGCCCGGGTTCCCTTTCTCCATGGCGAATGAGAGAAAGGGGAGCAGAAGCTGAAGAAAGGAGGAGATGAGAGAGTGCGGTTTCCTGTGCTCCCCTCCGCTCTTTATAAAGGAGCGAGGTGGGGGCTCGGCCGCCCCGCTCAGCGAATCAAAGCACGGGAAGTGCAGGGAGTCGAGGCCAACCCGCTACCTCTGCTCGCGACGGCCCAGTTTCCCACTTCCACCGTCCGCGACCCCAAGCGCATGGGAGCCGCGTGGCGGAGATGCAGAACCAAGGCGACGGATGAGGCGGCCTCGCTTCGCCCCGTGATCGCGGGGAGTGGATGTCCCGAAAACCGCGCACTGGCCCCGTCCAGTAAATGCACCACGCCCCCACGCCTACCTCCGCTAAGGGAGGAGGGCGTGAACCGTCCTCATCATCGTGGCCTGACGCATGCTCGAGGGGCTTAGCCCCGCGCACACCGCCCGCGTCACCCACGACGCCGCGTTTGACGCGTGCCGTTCTGGGCGTGCGCGGCGGGAGCGGAGAGATATGCGACGTGACCTAGGCCGGGCATGCCCGTGCACTGTTTTGGGCCTGGCCCAACAGCGCTCGGCACCGTGTATGGCCCAGGCCCGGGGGCTCCCGTCGGTGTACTAGAGTAGGGGTACCCTAGTATCCCGAACTCGTGCACGGCCAGTTGCAGCGCCCCGCGGCAAGGCTTGCCAGGTGACCGCCAAGACCCTCCGTGGTCCCCTTGAAGACCATTCAAGAACAAAGTACTCAAACCAAGGCCCCGGCAAGAGGAGCTTGCCGGGAAGGCCAACCCAGGCCCCGACAAGAGGATCTTGCCGGGAAGAGACAAGACCCCGGCAAGAGGAGCTTGCCAGGAAGGCCACTCAAGGCATACCAAGAAAGCTTGCCGCGACGCGCCCTGCGTCCCGGCAAGGCCCGGTGAGCAACAAGCTCCCAAACACGATAAGACGACGACCGCGGCAAGGAGCTTGCCGCGGGAAACCCCCACTTCGTGCCCGCGCTCCAGCACACCTGCTAACGTGTCGCTCTAGGACTCTCCCAAGCACACGTGGCAGGAGGCTGTGCAGCTAGGGGTGCGCGGTGGCAAGCGGAGATGAAGAGAAGGCCATCGTGGCAAACGGTGGCGCTCCTAACGGTCACTTTTTGCACTGTTTAGGCAACTCAGACAGGCATTCAATGACCTTGTCCCCTGCCGTCAGATTTAGGTAGGGTGCACTGTATCCACAGTAGCGGTAGCTGCACCTACCGCATCCTTTTCCATTTTTACCCTTCTAGTCTACGTTGCCACCTGTGGGTGACCCCTTGAAAGTATAAAAGGAGGCCCTAGCGCAACGTAGAAGGGGGGGGGCGATTCGGCTCATTCGAAACACCAGGAACACTCCCACGCTCAGTCTGGCAGCGTCCTTCGCTCCTGAGCAAGAATTCAATACACACAAACAAGCAGTAGTAGGGTTTTACGCATCCGTGCGGCCCGAAGCTGGGTAAAAACCGCTCACGTGTACCGCCTCGATCCGCTCTTTGTGCGGCCTCCGCCCTCACCGAACCGAAAGGGGCCCTGTCCCCATAGGTGTTGGTGGAATCAGCCTCCCCGACAGGCAGGGTGCGAGGGCGCGGAGTAAACCGGCGCGGATGGACGCCGGCGACGCAGATCAGGTGAAGGCCTTCGGCGGGGAAGCTCCAGGCGGTGGCCTCCCTGGCGTCGGGTCCCTGCTAGAGAAGGGAGAGGCGAGAGAGATTAGAGAGGTTGAGAGGGAGAGAAGCAGGGGGAGTAAATGAAGAGAAGGCAGGGCGTGGCGATCTGGTGGTTGCCGGCTGCTGCTACTCCGGCGAGGAGGCTCAGGGCACGAGAGGCGAGAGAGGCAAGGGGGGCTCGGGTGGATCGAGGGGAAGCAGTGGAGGGCGATGGTTGGATTGGATCAGGGGGGGAAAGAGGGGATCCCGAGGAAGAAAGGTAGGTGGGTGGCGGCGACTGGGAGGATGGGACATCTCCCTAACTTTTACGGTTGGTCTCTTATATAGAGAAAGAAATTTAGGAAGGGGCTAGAATGACCCTCTGATTTAGATTGGACGCTCGAGATAACTAGGGTGGGCGAGTCCAACAAATAAACGAAGACGAAATTAGGGATGTTGGGTGACGACCCGGACTCAACGGTCACGAGTGTCCGGTCGGGTTCTGGGAAGTTTTTTGGACGCGCGAGGTTGGTTCTGAGAACTATGCGGAGAGGGGTTCCGACGAAAGGCCACAGAGGCAAGGGGGGTTAGGATGGGTTTCGGAGCCTCTGGTCACGACCGATGGATCCGATCGAGAGGGGGCGATAGGTAGGCCTAGGTGGGATGGTTGTGACTGTGTAGAAGGCCGAGGGCTGCGGGAGAGAAGAGAGAGAGAGACCCGGCAATAGTTTTCGGAGACCGAAAACGTCCAACGTTAGACCGGCTAGAATGCCGCTATATTTATCCGTTGGGGCGTCTTACGAACTCCGAATGTGATGAAACTTGGCAGGCGGCCTACTGACAACATAACAACACTGCATGCCAACTTTCAACCCATTCCGAGAATATTTTTTGGCCACTTATAAAATACTATCTCGAACATGCCGCGGGCGCGTGCAAGTGTGTCTGGGCTCAGAACGGACCACAGAGAGAACTGGGGGAACCCGGACGGATGCAAGTTTTGAAAACATGATGATGCAAAGCACATGATGACATGACAGGATGCAACACGCAAGCGAATGACATGGCAACGACAGTGAATAACTGGAAGACACCTTGCGCAACGGTCTCGGGGTGTCACACGTATTTAGTTAATTCTTTTTGCAGATGATTAATAGATAAATTCCTTAGGTCCAGCAATTTATTTGAGAATTTTATGAGTTCCAGAAGTATACGTTTGATCCAGATTACTACAAAGTGTTCTGCTTTTGACAGATTCTGTTTTTCATGTGTTGTTTACTTATTTTGATGAATCTATGGCTAGTAAAAGAGTTTATAAACCATAGAGAAGTTGGAATACAGTAGGTTTAACACCAATATAAATAAAGAATGAGTTCATTACAGTACCTTGAAGTGGTGATTTATTTTATTATACTAACGGAGCTTATGAGTATTCTGTTAAGTTTTGTGTTGTGAAGTTTTCAAGTTTTGGGTAAGGATTCGATGGACTATGGAATAAGGAGTGGCAAGAGCCTAAGCTTGGGGATTCCCAAGGAACCCCAAGGTAACATTCAAGGACAACCAAGAGCCTAAGCTTGGGGATGCCCCGGAAGGCATCCCCTCTTTCGTCTTCGTTCATCGGTAACTTTACTTGGAGCTATATTTTTATTCACCAAATGATATTTGTTTTGCTTGGAGCGTCAATTTATTTTGTTAGGATTTGCTTGCTGTTATTTAGAACAATATTTTACATCTTTTATTCAAATAAAAGTGGCATTGATAGTCTTTACTATGCCTGTGTTACAAGTCTTCATGTTGCTGTTTGAAAACAGAAAGTTTACCTCTGTTGCAATAATTCCCTAGAAAAGTCAGAATGCGATAAAATGTTGAAACCTTTTGCATATTAAGCTCTGATAAATTTACTACAGTGGGGATTTTCTTTCATAATTTTTGGAGCTAGGGAAGTATGGATGTTGCAGCATTCTTTACAGACTATCCTGTTTAGGCTGATTGCTGTTATGTTTGCATTGTTTGCATATGTTTGCTTCTTTAATGATTCTATTTGAGGATAGGACTATTAAATATGCAGAGGCATTTAGTATGAAATATTGAATAATAATTTTAGTAATTTTCTACAGTAGAGTATGATAAGGTTTTGGCAATGGTTTATACTAACTTTTCTCACGAGTCCTTGTTGAGTTTTGTGTGGATGAAGCTTTTGAGATTTAGGGAGGCCGTGATATGAAAGGAATTAAGGAGACACGAAAGCTCAATCTTGGGGATTGCCAAGGCACCCCAAGATAACATTTCAAGAAGTCTCAAGCATCTAAGCTTGGGGATGCCCCGGTTGGCATCCCACCTTTCTTCTTCAACAACTATCGGTTAGTTTCGGTTGATCCTAAGTTTTTGCTTCTTCACATGATGTTTGCCATTCTTAGAATGTCATTTTATTTTGATTTTCTTGCTGTTTGAATAAAATACCAAGATCTGAAATTCTTAAGTGTTAGAGAGTCTTCACATAGTTGCATAATTATTCGACCACTCATTGATCTTCACTTATATCTTTCGGAGTAGTTTGTCATTTGCTCTAGTGCTTCACTTATATCTTTTAGAGAATGGTGGTAGTTTTATTTTGAAGAAATAGATGAACTCTCATGATTCACTTAGATTATTTTGAGAGTCTTGTAGCATGGTAATTTGCTTAAAATCCTAATATGCTAGGTATTCAAGATTAGTAATTTTTTCTTATGAGTGTTTTGAATACTAAGAGAAGTTTGATGCTTGATGATTGTTTTGAGATATGGAGGTAATAATATCAAAGTCGTGCTAGTTGAGTAGTTGTGAAATTGAGAAATACTTGTGTTGAGTTTTGCAAGTCCCGTAGCATGCACGTATGGTAAACATTGTGTAACAAATTTGAAACATGAGGTGTTATTTGATTGTCCTCCTTATGAGTGGCGGACGGGGACGAGCGATGGTCTTTTCCTACCAATCTATCCCCTAGGAGCATGCGCGTAGTGCCGAGGTTTTTGTTGACTTGTAGATTTTTGCAATAAGTATGTGAGTTCTTTATGACTAATGTTTAGTCCATGGATTATACGCACTCTCACCCTTCCATCCTTGCTAGCCTCTTCGGTACCGTGCATTGCCCTTTCTCACATTGAGAGTTGGCGCAAACTTCGCCGGTGCATCCAAACCCCGTGATATGATATGCTCTATCACACATAAACCTCCTTATATCTTCCTCAAAACAGCCACCGTACCTACCTATTATGGCATTTCCATAGCCATTCCGAGATATATTGCCATGCAACTTTCCACCATTCAGTTTATCATGACACATTCATCATTGTCATGTTGCTTTGCATGATCATGTAGTTTACATCATATTTGTGGCAAAGCTACCGTTCATAATTCTTTCATACATGTCACTCTTGGATCATTGCATATCTCGGTACACCGCCGAAGGCATTCATATAGAGTCATCTTTGTTCTAGTATCGAGTTGTAATCATTGAGTTGTAAATAAATAGAAGTGTAATGATCATCATTATTACAGCATTGTCCCAAGTGAGGAATAAATAAAAAAAGAGAAAGGCCATAAAAAAGAGAAGGCCCAAAAAAAGGGAGAAAGGCCATAAAAAAGAGAAGGCCCAAAAAAATGAGAGAAAAAGAGAGAAGGGACAATGTTACTATCCTTTTACCACACGTGTGCTTCAAAGTAGCACCACGATATTCATAGTAGAGAGTCTCTCATGTTATCACTTTCATATACTAGTGGGAATTTTTCATTATAGAACTTGGCTTGTATATTCCAACAATGGGCCTCCTCAAGTGCCCTAGGTCTTCGTGAGCAAGCAAGTTGGATGTACACCCACTTAGTTTATTTTGTTGAGCATTCATACATTTATAGCTCTAGTGCATCCGTTGCATGGCAATCCCTACTCCTCGCATTAACATCAATCGATGGGCATCTCCATAGCTCATTGATTAGCCTCGTTGATGTGAGACTTTCTCCTTTTTGTCTTCTCCTCATAACCCCCTCATTATATTCTATTCCACCCATAGTGCTATGTCCATGGCTCGCGCTCATGTATTGCGTGAAAGTTTATAGGTTTGAGATTACTAAAGTATGAAACAATTGCTTGGCTTGTCATCGGGGTTGTGCATGATGAGAGCATTCTTGTGTGACGAAAATGGAGCATGACTAAACTATATGATTTTGTAGGGATGAACTTTCTTTGGCCATGTTATTTTGAGAAGACATAATTGCTTAGTTAGTATGCTTGAAGTATTGTTATTTTTATGTCAATATGAACTTTTGTCTTGAATCTTTCGGATCTGAATATTCATACCACAATTAAGAAGAATCACATTGAAATTATGCCAAGTAGCACTCCGCATCAAAAATTCTGTTTTTATCATTTACCTACTCGAGGACGAGCATGAATTAAGCTTGGGGATGCTGATACGTCTCCAACGTATCTATAATTTTTGATTGCTCCATTCTATATTATTTACTGTTTTGAATGTTTATGAGCTTTATTATACACTTTTATATCATTTTTTGGGACTAACCTATTAACCCAGAGCCTAGTGCCAGTTTCTGTTTTTACCCTGTTTTAGGGTTTCAAAGAAAAGGAAAACCAAACGGAGTCCAATTGACCTGAAACTTCACGGAACTCATTTTTGGAAGGAAAGAAGCCCAGAAGACTTGGAGTGCATGTCGTTGGAAGGAAAGAAGCCCAGAAACCCCTGGGCGCGCCCTCCACCCTCGTGAGCCCCCCTGGCGTACTTCTTCCGCCTATATATCTCCATATACCCTAAAAACATCCGTGAGCACAATAGATCGGGAGTTCCATCGCCAGAAGTCTCCGTAGCCACCGAAAACCAATCTAGACCTGTTCGGGCACCCTGCTGGAGGGGGAAATCCTTCCCCGGTGGCCATATTCATCATCCCGGTGCTCTCCATGACGAGGAGGGAGTAGTTCTCCCTCGGGGCTGAGGGGATGTACCAGTAGCTATGTGTTTGATCTCTCTCTCTCTCTCGTGTTCTTGAGATGATACGATCTTGATGTATCGCGAGCTTTGCTATTATAGTTGGATCCTATGATGTTTCTTCCCCCCTCTTCTCTCTTGTAATGAATTGAGTTTCTCCTTTGAAGTAATCTCATTGGATTGAGTCTTTAAAGATTTGAGAACACTTGATGTATGTCTTGCCGTGGGTATCTGTGGTGACAATGGGATATCACGTGATTCACTTGATGTATGTTTTGGTGATCAACTTGCGGGTTCCGCCCATGAACCTATGCATAGGGGTTGGCACATGTTTTCGTCGTGATTCTCCAGTAGAGACTTTGGGGCACTCTTTGAGGTTCTATGTGTTGGTTGAATAGATGAATCTGAGATTGTGTGATGCATATCATATAATCATACCCACGGATACTTGAGGTGACATTGGAGTATCTAGGTGACATTAGGGTTTTGGTTGATTTGTGTCTTAAGGTGTTATTCTAGTACGAACTCTAGGGCTGTTTGTGACACTTATAGGAATAGCCCACCGGATTGATTGGAAAGAATAACTTTGAGGTGGTTTCGTACCCTACCATAATCTCTTCGTTCATTCTCCGCTATTAGTGACTTTGGAGTGACTCTTTGTTGCATGTTGAGGGATAGTTATATGATCCAATTATGTTATTATTGTTGAGAGGACTTGCACTAGTGAAAGTATGAACCCTAGGCCTTGTTTCCTAGCATTGCAATACCGTTTACGCTCACTTTTATCATTAATTACCTTGCTGTTTTTATAATTTCAGATTACAAATACCTTTATCTACTATCCGTATACCACTTGTTTCACCATATCTTCGCTGAACTAGTGCACCTATACAATTTACCATTGTATTGGGTGTGTTGGGGACACAAGAGACTCTTTGTTATTTGGTTGCAGGGTTGCTTGAGAGAGACCATCTTCATCCTACGCCTCCTACGGATTGATAAACCTTAGGTCATCCACTTGAGGGAAATTTGCTACTGTCCTACAAACCTCTGCACTTGGAGGCCCAACAACGTCTACAAGAAGAAGGTTGTGTAGTAGACATCAGCGTGCGAGCAGACCGCTATGTCAGCTGACAGGGAGGCGTGCGAGGAGACCACTATGCAGGTTCACCGGGAGGCGAGCCCCTTGACCAGGCTCCGCCACGCACCTTCGTCCCAACTGCTCCCACTTTTAATGTCGCCGGCGCCGTAGTTTAAAATCAACCCGCACTACCAGGTATCGCTACAATCTTCTATCTTCCTCTCCGATTCTCCTGTCGTCTACCTCCAACCAGCCTGACCTAAACGTACGCCATGCCGCATCACGATGGTCTGCCCTTAGTCTTCTAGTTTCCTAAGGAAGACACCCAGCCGGAGTCTCAAGAACATAAGGCGCTCTGGGACGAGCTTGAACTGGCCTTGCGGGAAGACGTCGCGCCTGTCCCCGCTCCCGTTCCGGCTCCCGTCGCCCCGGCTGCGCCAGCGCCCATGCCCGTGGCATTGATGGGCCGGGAGCCGCACATTGTCGCTGAGCTTGATGCCACAGGGTTCCACGACATCCCCGCCGAATTTCACGCATCCGTGCACCTGCCAGCGCATGCACCCGCGCATGCACTGACGCGCACGCCCGTGCCGGTGCCCGTGCACCTGCCAGCGCATGCGCCTGCGCGTGCACTGACGTATGCGCCCGTGTTGGTGCCCGTGCACACGAATGTCTCCGCCGCGCCGTTGACAGCGCATGTCCCCGCATGGGTGCCAGTGCCCCCCTCAGCGCCATGGATGGCCGTCGTCGACCGCTTCCTTGCACGAACACCAGTCGCCTCCTCCCGCCAGTTGACTTGCTCTGAAGTCCAGAACATTTTGGCCTTCCTTGAAGCTAGGCCAACGTCCAGGAGTACGCCAACAACGGCGCAAGGCGGCGCCGTCGCCATCGGTCAGTGGCCCAACGACACAGAGCACGGCGGAGGAGCCGCTTCCCACCGCAAGACGCCGCCACCGCCGCCGTGTAATCTAAATTTGCCATGAAAAACGTTCATATTGCCATGCTTAAAATCCAAACGTTTATCATTTCCGTTTATTTTAGATCGATCATCGTATAATTTAAAGTCGGAGTCAGACTAAACAAAATCAATGGTTTGATCAATTGAATGTTCTGCTTGAGCCGTATAAAATTAAATATAAAACGGCATCAAGCCACATGTATTCCTTGTCATCCAACGACCTAGACTGCTTCAATGTCGAGCGCTCAATACGTTTAGCGTGCAGTTAATTTCATGCCAAAAATAGTGCTAATCACATAATAACACGCAAATAATATCCTACTTAATATCCGCATGCACTTAATATACTTCCAAATTAACGTGCATTGCACATACACACTGACTAGTGCTGCTAGCACGTGAAACTGGTGCCGTAACTTGTGAACGCGTCCAGATATGGTCAACAGCAACATCGCCCGCGAGTTCTTCGTGTTTGCCTGTGTGTCTAAACGCAGAAGGGGAGGAGAGAGAGAGAGCACACATGGAACCCACCAGTAAGTGAAGGCGAATAGTACTAAAAAATATTACATGTTATCAATTAAATAGGCTGTGGTAATATAAAAACATTATGTGAACAAAGGGAGGTACAACAAACATTGCTGATCTACGTATGTTGCCTATTGACGTGCGGCTTGAAGGCCCTGGTCGCACGTTTGATCCTTGTCCTTTATTTTTTAATTTGTATATGGGTCCAAATTTGTTTCATGACATGTGGGCCCATTAGTGTGTAGTTTGTAGCACTTTAATTTATGGGTCAAAATTTGTTCCATTCCAAGTGGACTATTGGTGTGTAGTTTTGTAGCTTATTTATAATGATTAAAGAAAACAACAGAGCTTTTTGCAATAATACCATGGTGCGACGTTCAAGGCGAGAAAGGACGTGCGAGAGAGCGATGACCGAGCCAGAGGGAAATCAACTAGGGGAGTTGCGGGGTTTGCAACGGTGTTTCGAGTAGTTGTGGGCCGAATGCTACAAAAATATAATCTAAACCGACCGGAATAAATGCCTAAACAAATTAATCCAAGGTTGGAGTGCCCCTCGCAGTGTAAATAGCTCCGGCTTTGCGAGGGATGGAGAGGTAGCTTCAATGTGTGGAAGATACGGCGTGAGAAAGCGAGGTCAATCGAGAGACATATAGATAGAGAGACAAAGTGAGTGTGGTCTGGCATTCATTGAACAAATATATATGGTTTTGAGAGATATTGTCCGATTGAGCTTTTGGCAAGGGTGAGGGCTATGTCGGTGTCAAAACCGGCGGATCTCGGGTAGGGGGTCCCGAACTGTGCGTCTAGGATCGATGGTAATAGGAGACGGGGGACACGATGTTTACCCAGGTTCGGGCCCTCTCTATGGAGGTAATACCCTACTTCCTGCTTGATTGATCTTGATGAATATGAGTATTACAAGAGTTGATCAACCATGAGATCGTAATGGCTGAACCCTAGAAGTCTAGCCTATGTGGGTATGGTAATGAGTATATGTGGTGTCCTTTCCGGACTATCCCCCTTGGTTTATATAGACACCGAGGGAATCTAGGGTTTACATGGAGTCGGTTACATAAGAAGGAATCTTCGATCGCCAAGCTTGCCTTCCACGCCAAGTAGAGCCCAATCCAGACACGGTGTAGTCTTCGGCCTTCATGTCTTCACAGCCCATCAGTCCGGCCCATGGATAACAGGTCGGACGCCCGAGGACCCCTTAGTCCAGGACTCCCTCAGGCTGTAAGATAGAGCTTGAGAGATGATCCGGTCACAGACGTGTAGATATATTTTGTGCGTGGGAGGAAGCAAGGTCAATTGATCACATAGGGTCGTCGTGTGATTGAAAGTGTGAGATGGGTTGGAGAGAGTAACCTAGATAGACAATGTGTGTGAGAGAGTATACAATGTGAATAAGTCGAATTGGGCTCAAACATGGTGATATATCCTTTTTTTCCGAGAAATAGCAAGGTCAATCGAGACATACAAAGAGAGAGAGAGGGAGAGAAAGGGATAGAGAGAGAGAGAGAGAGAGCGAGCGTGGCCCGCCATGAGGTCGAAAGAGTGGGGGCGGCTTCGATGGACTGACCTAGATAGACAATCTACGTGAGAGAGTATAGAGTGTGTCGATCGAGGCCCGAACAGGGGGATATATCATTTGTGTGTGAAAGAAAACAAGGTTAAACGAGACTCGGATAAAGAGAGCGAGATTGAGAGAGTGTGGCCTGCCATGTGGAAGAAAGAGTGAGACAGTCTTGAGGGAGTGACCTAGATAGACAACGTGCGTGCGTGCGCACGAGAGGTTGGGGGGCTAGATAGGCAATGCATGTATTTAGCGCGAGAGGGTGAGAGGGAGAGGGGGAGAGAGAGCTCGACATGGGGTGCAATGGCGGGTGTGTGAGGTAAATACATTTCCTAACAGAGTGGAAAAAGGGGGTTGTGTAGTTGAGAGAGTTAGAGATCGAAACATGGAGAGAAAGAATGGATGTGTGTTGGAAACTGATAGCTTCCTT
>NC_057803.1:171335263-171344678 GCF_018294505.1 Triticum aestivum
TAAAAACAACATTTGAATGTAGATAGTACGAGACTTAATATCGATGTTTCGATTCGGTGTACATTGTAAGATTTGAACTGAGGACCATGCATATGGGTAATTATTTCGAATTCATGCCATACTAGGTTTCGAAAAGTTGACATTGACTCGATTTGTTGTGCTATTTTGTAGGTCATATGTTTGGATCCATCCAAAAGTTTTCTCACTACCATGGTGTTCATCATATACATATGAATTTGTATTAAAAAGTAGCATGGACACAGTGAAATGCGAAATAGATGTTAGAATTGGAGATCGCTATGTGACACACACTCTAATACAAATAACTAATTATGTGACACTCACTCTAATCCACGTTAGCATGGATACCGTGGATACCGTTTCAATTTTTTTTCAAATAACTCCTCTTTAATTAATTTATAGTATCGTGTTTCAAATGACTAATTATTGCAAGGAAAACACGGGCATGGTAATACATACAGATTCGTTTGCAAATGAAAGAAGATTCGTTTGCATTCACAAATGTAGGCGCACCAATCAGACCAGGGTCATGTCGTGGTGCTCGCGTGTGTCGGACGGACGATTAGCACCCAGCCACCCACCCCCCTCCCTCTCTCCCCCTCCCCCCCAAAAAAGGATGACGACAAAATAAGTTCGTGCTTCCACGTTTCGGATTGAAATATCTGGCGGCCCCAATTCCAGCCCGACAGAATCTCCCTTCTCCACCATCCCCTTCCGCGCCCAGATTGCTCAAATCCCTAATTCGCCGCCAACCCAAGCAAAGTTCGAATTGCCCCTCGTCTCGTCTCTTTCCCCACCTCTGTGTCGGACGACGATGACGAAGACGACGGTTGCGCTTCACCACTGCACCGGAGCTACCTCATCTACGCCCTCGTCCACTGCACCAGGTGGTCCACCGACAACGTCGGCCGCCGCAACCGACGTGCCTCACAGACACCGACTTCCACCGCATCAGGTGCACTTCACCGACGCCGTCTCCCAGCTCACCGGGGCTACTTCACCGAGCACATCATCGCGCCTCCGCCCCCTGAGGCCGCTGGGGCTTCACCAACAGGTCTCGTCCACCGCATCGTAGCGCTTCGCTGCCACACAAGATATGCATCCGTGCGCGGCCAGCCAATGCCAGCGCATCACCCTCAATGGCTCTGAAATAACCCACACTCTAGCTAGGCGAGCATGCCCAAACGCCGGCCTGAGCTAGGTACCCACACATCACTCCCTTGTGCACTATTCCGACGATGTTTGGATATCCTTTCACTTCTGTCTTAGCTTACACGCCTATCCAACTCTGACTTTAACTCTTATTTCTTCTGGAGATATCATCTAAAACAAGCAAATCCATTTTTTTAGCGAAGCATGACGGCGCTACGGGATCTGGTACACATCCTGCACACCCGTATAACCTTGTAAGTATCTGTCCTCCGGTACAACAGCAAGGTCGATTCCTCTTATTTGATCAGCCATTCGCCGTGTCAAAAATGCAGAGGGGGATGCAAGGAGCACAAGGCCTACACATCCAAGCAAGTGGTAACATGGACTTGTACATGGAACATCCCAAGGGCAAGCAGAGCTGCAGTGAGCCTGTACAACGAGCTAGCGTAAGTCCCTGCATTTCATTTAATTCATACTGGCATTCATGTATGATTTGTGTGTAGTGGCGGATCCACGAATTCAAGTTACCAGGGGCGAACATTTAACTTAAAAAATACGAAGGCACTTGCACTCTGGAAATCAACATAACTTGAGAAATGTGAAGCTACATGCACTTTGAAAACCAGCTAATGATCCAAAGTAGTTCAGATTATAAACACTAAATGATGCAAGCACCAAAAAATAAAAAATGCAACATGGTGTACAAGGACTACATACATGGTTTGTACCTTCTTGAATTATTCATTCTCTGGCTGAAAATATCAAAGTGTAATTGCACCTATAACCAGTGCGCAAACTGCATATCAATATATCTATACTGCACAAGTATGCCCATAGTTTCAAACAACAGATTAGAAACGTATTTATGCTACGTTGTCATGATACGGGGACTTTCTGGTAGATGGCCTCGACATTTCCTCAAGCCATGAAAATGCACTATAATTTGCTTGTCATCATTGCCTGCAAATCTCTATGTCTCTCTCAACATAGCAGATCATCATTAGACACTAAATCCTTCAATGGGAGCTTGCAAAATGCTTGCATTAGATGCCTCATTAGACACTATATGTTCATCACCAGGAGCATGTAAAATGTTTGCATCAAATCCTTCATTAGCAGTCTGTTCATTAGACACTTCAGGTTCAAGAACAACATGAGCTTGGATGTTTGCACCGGAAACTTGATTAGATTCATCAGATTTAGTCAGTTCAGTATTGATTGGGGGAGTTATAAAATAAGTAGAAATTGGTTTCATTTTCTCATAGATTCCCTACATACAAGCAGTTTTACAACACCGTCAGGTTTAACTATTGGCCAGAAATTGAAGAGTTGAATTAGATATAATCAGGGATGTGATGTACCTGCTCGTTGCGCATGCTACTCTTGCAAGCTGCACCGTTTGTGCAAGCTCGATGCCATGCCCGTGCTGCCGCCGCTACCTCCCACGCAGGCTACACCCAGGGTTGGATCTTCATCTTCTTGTCTTTCCGTTCGCTTGAAGCCCAGCGACCACCCTCCAACGAGGGCGCGAGGAAGTGCTGTGTCGGTCTGTCCAGTGGCAGCTAGGTTAGGAGCAAACCAGAATGGAGGCTGGAGCAGATGAATTAGGATTTTTCCCGCTGTCGATCGATATGGGAGGCGCTCGTTTGGGTCGCGAGCCTGCTATAGGATCTTCCTTGCACTTATGTTATTGGCCTATCCAAAATGAAACATTTTTCTTCATTTTTTACATTGCCTGCTCGTGCGTTGGGACGAACAAAACTAGCCTAGAACAACCTGGACGACTGAAACTAGGTGCACACTTTCGAGCCACCCGAGGCGGCCGCCCATACCAGCCCCTATGGTGGCGTTGCCCCTTTTTGCGTGCATGATAGGGGTAGTGAAAAATATTCCAGTGGCGCTTTTGATTTACCCACAGAATGGTTGAATTGCTTGTTTCTATGAACTGAGTTCGCCAATAATGTGAAGGATGGCAGTCTTTTCATCATATTGTAGATTGCTTAGATCTTGATATGCCAAAAGTAATCGCATAAAATATAGAGTAAAAGCCAATGTGATGTGTGTGGCTACAACTAGTCTGACTACATGTCCTCATATAACATATGAAGGATGCACCATCTTACTAGATTAACCATTTGACTTACCAATGCAGTGTGGGAAGAAAGAAGTATTGGGACTGCGTATCCAAGCAATTGATGCCATGTACTCCTTCATACAACCTTGTAAGCGAAAAAGAAGTTGCAGTGTGCCTGTACAAAGAACTAGTGTAAGTTCAGTTACCTGCTTCTCGGAATTTTAGTCAGCCACTTATTGCAAAATTGTTCAATTATGTTGCTTGGCTTAATTTAGTTTGCTACTGATTACATAATGCCGCAGCCTATTAATCCTATTATAGACTGCGCCTATCTATGTGTTTGATACTTAATGTTAAGAATTACCTGTTTGCCTGAACTTAAATAGCTACTTGTTTGTTTAACTGCTTTGCTGCTCCAACAACGGGTTACAATGATGTTAATAACTACTTTTCAGCATCGAATTGAAACTCATTAATTCCTTGTTTGTTTAACTGGTTTGCTGTTATAAGTCCCAGTTGAGATGTTTTGCTAACTTCAATTTTTCTGAATCCAATCGGAACTTTAATGGCAAAACAGGCTAGCCCAAGATCAAAGAGCGAGGTCACCATGGACGTTGTATCATCCCACAATAGTGTCACCAGCCCAATCGTGTATTATGAATTGCCAACTGCTGATGCTCTAGAGGCTAAACTAGTGGTAGAAAGAGATTCTGCTTCTGCACTTAGATATGAAGTTGACATGTTGAGGAAGCAAACATCACAATCAGTAGCAGTACTCAAGACAACCATTAAATATTTGGTGGATTTCAAAACGAAGCAAGCTGAGACTGACCACATTGTTAAGGTCCTGAAGGAAAAAAGGAAATTAAATTCCCACTTGGTAAATCATAGGTGAAATGTTCTTTCCATTGTTGAATAACCTTTGTGTTGTTTGTTCATGTAATCAGTCAAACCATTTGTTTTAGAGATCATGTAATAATTATTTTTTTGTTTTTTGGATTGTAATTTTATTTGAGCACAAGTCTGTATTAATTGATAAGACTCGGAGACATTTCATTTTGATTGATGTGCCAGACCTACAAATATGCCAATCGGGCTGAATGTGCATTCAGCAATAATAGTAGTATAGATGGACAATAAGTGGCACACATTGGAAAGGGCCAAGATGTTGTAGTAGCTTGGCTAAAAAAAGGATGTTGATGTAGCAAAGAAAAATACATCGGCCTGGCTTATGTATATTAGTTGATATTATTGATCCATATACTCTATGAGTGTTTATATGTCTGTTAGTTCTGTACATTCTTGGTTGATTGACTCGGTATTTGAATCTTGATACATCGCTTGTGTACATATCTAAATGGGAGTACAAATTATGTTGCGTGTGACATTTGAGCTGGACATGAAGTGTTCCAAATATTCGAATTCACCTTAAACTGGATTCTAGCTTCTGAATTTGAGTATCGGCATTTGTAAACCATATTCATATATGACAGTGGAATACATCTTTGTCGTCCTTTTGAAGATATATAAAAACACATAGAATTATTTATAAAGATTCGTATAGGAATACAAAATGGATTCGAATTTAGTTGCCAAGGTAAACGTGGATGCTTATTGTCCCAAAATTTGAAAGAAGCGGCAAAATGTCCACTCGCACGTCGGCTACCCGAAGCCAAGTGTTTGGGAGATGGAAATTACTGTCTACCCATTACACAGACAATCCATCAGCCCGATTTCCACTGCTCTAAATAGGGGTAGGATAGTAACTTCAATTAGAAGTGACACGACCGTCTCTGAGCCCATTCTGACAAGGTGGGCGCCAAACATGGGCGGCAAAACACATTTGATTCAAGCTCGTCCGAAAGAACGTTGTTTCTCCCTCCATTTCCCCATTCATACACGGTGGGCGGCAAAACAAACTCGACTCGACCGAAATCGATGTAGGCAAATATTTTCAATAGGGGCAGTTTGTAACTTCACTCAGACGTGACACAACCACCATACCTGTCAGCCCCGTTCATACATCGTGGGTGCCAACCACCCTCTCCTCGCCCGAAATCGCTCTGGACAAATATTGGTGAGATGCGAGATTACCGTCGTATCCCCAACCGACGAGACATCTACATTTTAAACGGGGGCTAAGTTCATAACTTTCCCATATTTCAGACAGGCGCATCCCAAAAACATGGTTCCCCGTACCTCTCCCTCCATTTTCCCATTCATACACCGTCTGTGCTAGAACACCATCCCCACACCAGCCTCCGTCCGCCACCCCATCCATCGTCGCCGTCCTCCACCACATCCATCGCCGCCGTCCTCCACCACATCCATCGCCATCGTACCCCACCAAGTCAGAGCGCCTACCAAGACCGTGTCGTCCACTGCTAGAGATGGACGTTTCTCATCCACGGCGATGGACCAAGAGCCTTGCATCACATCCTCTCGCTTCATCGGCGTTGTCGTCCTCTTTGCCGGGGCCGCTCACACGACCTTCTCTTCCACCGCAATGGGAATTATCCCCCGATGCACCCGTATACCGTCGCAGATCTGCTTCAACGCCACCGATAGCCATCGCACCCCCGATGTCTAGACGGCACCGCAAGAGAGGTGGTACTTCATATCTCCTCAACTTTTTGATCTCAACCAAAAAATAGATCTTAACTTGGTTACTCTACTTTCTTTTCAGCTCTTAGAATTTAGTTCTTAGTTCGAAGCAAAAAATGGCTGCTAAATATCATTTCTCCAGTTTCCCCTTTTATGATCACTATACGATTAGAATACGTGCTTCGTGTTATAATAGCACTGCTCGACCCATCAAGCTAAACAGGCTTAGTTGTTCAAATACGAATCTGATATTATTAAAATAGATTTGTTTAATTGGTCGGCTAAATGTTCCTAAATTAGTTTCAAAAATGCATGTTCGCCGCTCGGGTGTGTATCTCTACAGGGTACCCACGGTGGGCCGACCCACCCTTGGATTTTGGGTTGTCCCAGGCCCCGATTCCCCTCTATTCTGTTGTGCGCTTCCAATCTCTACTCGCCCCAGCCACCTGCCTCGCAGGCGACTTGCCGTCCCCGGACGACATGACTCTAGGAGGAGACGCCGGACTAACAGGACGCCAGGAGCCGCTCGCCCAACAGCGTCACCGCTGCCCGGGCGCGCTGCCATGCCTACCTTCCCAGTCCGTTCAGGGCTCAGGCGTGCAACACCCACTAAGACAACCCGATTTATCCTGAGATAAGTCCTCAACACTCAGCAGCCACTCCTCATCACCCATTTTCTAATTGATTCATTACTCATTAGGCAGGACTGTCATTAGGGTTAGTTGTGTGCTCAGTGCTACCTACATTTAATGGTTCAGATGTATTTCGGTAATCTTTAGTACCTGTAAAGTTTACAGGGTTTTCAAAATTCCAGCCCTAGGAACACACACTAGTCATTTTGGATTGTTGGTCGTAGTGACATTGACCCAGATTACTACTGCAAGCCTGGTTTTTTGAAAATTTTACTTGTATTTCTTACTCATTCAATATAATATCCAATTATTCACGTCGATTAGTTGTAAACAATAAGTGCTAGACAAACTTCTTAATTCAGATTTTGGACGGTCTCTTACTGCAGTTACAATTCTGCATACTTGTCCTAGTAAGCTCACAAGTAAATGATTGATTCACTACATCTATGCTTGCCTTGTCATATTTGTTGTCAATATTCTTTTAGGGTGGACTACCCTGTTTCTAAATACTACAACTATAGACATGAGTGAATAGTATTTCTCTATGTGATCTCTTCCATCATGTGTGGGCAACGAACACTGCATTGTATAGAAAGAAAGTGTCATTTCCAGCTTTTACATAGGCTTCGATCTTTTACATGGAATACAATCTGCCTACTTGCTTTGTGTCGCACTACCAACACTCCACCCTTGAAGCTAAACATTATGCCACTCATAATTCCTTAGTTTATTTGTTCAAATATGAATTTCATATGATTCTAATGTTCCTACTTCAGTTTTGAAATGTGTGTCTGCCTGTTATAGAGACATAAGGGGTTTGTATTTCTGTGTGTGGTCTGGTCAGCACGGTTGGGGGGTGAACTTTGCATATGCAGGAGTTTATAGGGAGACACTCTTTGAGTTGAATCCGCAATGCATTCCATAGATAATCTGGCTACTTTTTATGTTTCCATGAATCTCAGATTCTGAACAGCATCATAATGATTATGAGCTTGCGCGCATGAAAAGAATAAAGCAGAACAATGCCATGGCTGTCAAACTTGGCATTAAGGGACTGAAATCAAGTCTGGATGCAATGTAATGCAAACGCTCTCCACCTACAGATTCATGCTCAGAATATGATCCTAACAGTGATTCTGAGCTAGAGGGAGACCTAAGTCAATGTAGCTCCCTAGTGGAGGAGTCAGAGGAAGATGCCCTATCTTATTCACCCATCAAGGTGCTTGCTCTAACTTTCCAAGGTTATATTTTTCACACATATCTTGCAACAGATGCTTTGCATTGCTTCTACTTTGTTGAACTGCCATTAGCTTAGTTTACACATCGTGTATGTGAATACACCCTGCCTATCCATTTTCAGTACATATTCCATCTGTCATCATACCATATTTATCCATTCAAATGTTGTTCTTGTGTATCAGACTTTCAAACGGAAGAGGGCGATTGCTGATCGTGGAGGAGCACAAGCAAAGTATTTGGAAAAGGTAGTGGCACCTGATAAATCAAATAGCCCATTAGGTGTAGTTGCAATATCACCTGACCCACAAAACACCCCAACTCTAGCAGACTCTAGCCCTACTACATTGGTCATTTCTGATGCCCCAACTCAGCAGACCCCAACTGCAGCAAACATTATGATTATGCCAGTTGACATAGCACCAGCTCTACAACGCAAAACCCCCATTCCAGGAAAGAGTACACCAAATCCAGTTGCCAAATCCCTTTTCAAACCAGAGAGAGCCCCAATTGCAGCAAATAGGACCCCTGTTCCATTTCTTCCCAGTTTAGAAGACAAAGCTTATATTGTTGTCAAGAACTTTGTGCGCATCTTTCCTTCATGGAAAGATTATACCGCAGACACAGAACAATTTCTAGTCTTCGTCCACAACTTACGCGTAAGTAATGTACTAATGTTATTCATGGTCATTGTTGCATATGTTTCTGCTGATAGAAGACACAAGATTTCATTCTTTTAAATGGGAGAGGACCAAACTGGATTGTGAAGACAAGCAGGGTTGGTTGCATTTTTCAAGCACTCGTTGATGAAGTATCATTCCTACCTGAGGCAAGCGCACTTCGATGGCAAGCCTCTAAACAAAATTTCTGTAAAGTATCCGGTGCTACATTTATCCGATGGTGACTAGAATAATCTTGTTACACATTGGTCTCGGCTACAGCGTAAGGTACTATCTATGATATCACATCACAATTTGAACTACATTTCTGCATTTGACTTAACGTCTCACTTGTACTGTAACGCCCCAGATATACTTTCCATATTTGTATCCAACTCTTGCCGTCTCTGGCGCTAAGTTATATTTATTTCTCGGGTTTGGGTTTTTGTCTCCGCGTGTTGTTTTTCTTTTTCGTGCATCTCTTATCATGTCATCACGTGCATGGCATTTGCATACATGTTCATCTCATGCATTCGAGCATTTTCCCCGTTGTCCATTTTGCATTCCGGCGCTTCTTTCTCCTCCGGTGGTCATTTCTAGTCTTCTTTCGTGTGTGGGGTTTAAACATTTCCGGATTGGATCAAGACTTGCCAAGCGGCCTTGGTTTACTACCGGTAGACCGCCTGTCAAGTTTCGGGTCATCTGGACTTCGTTTGATACTCCAACGGTTAACCGAGGGACCGGAAAGGCCTCGTGTGTGTTGCAGCCCAACACCCCCCAAATTTGGCCCAAAACCCACCAAACTCTGCTCCATGTCCTAGAGCGTTCGATCACGATCGTGTGGGCGAAAACCGCACCTCATTTGGACTCTCCTAGCTCCACTTATGTCTATTTATAGACCCCCTCCTCCAAATCCCGGATCCCCTCGTCTCGAACCCTAGCTAAAAAAAAAACAGCTCCCAGCCACCGACGGACATGTCCGCCGCCTGACCGGACACGTCCGCCGGCGCCCCCGACCACTCCGGTGCCGCCACGTG